>NW_022196279.1:0-47500 GCF_008641045.1 Pistacia vera | reverse complement strand
AAATTTTATTATTGAGGGTATTTAACTAAATTAACAAACCTAGTGGATTAAACAAATCTAAATATTTTGATTTGAATAGAATAAAATTGGATTTTGAGAATATTGAAATAAATATGTATTTTGAATAAGATTAGATAAGACAGTATTTTGAATAGGGAAACAAACATAGGCAGAATAATTTTTTTTTAGATGATCATGATATTGCGTTGTGAGATACTATTTTTAATTATTGTTTTGATTTTGATTTGACCATGAATTCCATTACGAAAGTCAGAATTTAGATTTCGTTTTCTTATCCCTCTTATTAAGTTTCATACACATTTAGTTTTTAGTGCACTTCTTATGTGATCTGAGTCTTACATTCAATATTACTAGCCTTTGTTCTTCTCAATATCAATGAAATGTAAATAATACGATAAATGCTACGCGGTTGGACCTTTTAAACTCATTGATACAAATTAATGTGTTATATAATATAATTTGAGTACTTCAAATAAATATAAATTAAACACAGCGAGAGCGCCATTTTCCCACCCAAGGTTTGGTGAAATGACATTTTCCCATCCGTCAAGTTTCAAAATGACACTTTCCCACCTTTCGTCAAATTCTATTAGTATTTTATGTTAATATTTGACTGAAAAGATGAAAATACCCTTAAATAGTTTATTATAAATTAAAATTTAGTTAAGTCAAAATCTTTACTTAATTATTTATTAGTTCAAGTGTAAAAATATCTTTTTTCTTTTGTTTATTTAATTAATTAAGAATATTGATTTTCTATGTTAATTAGTAAAAATAAAAACACTATAAATTTAATATATTATTGAATAATAATGATGAGATATTGATAACATTATAAATAAATAAATAGTAAGGTTATTTAACTTTAAACAGTTTCATAATATTATTTCTAACTTTTTAGGTAGGGTTAACTATTTTTTCTTTTTTGACTTTTTAATATTTGACTTTTTGGCTAATTAAAAAATAATAAAAAATTTATAAAGTCAAATATTTAAGGGTATTTTCGTTTTTTCAGTAAAATATTAACGGAAAACATAACAGAACCTAACGAAAGGTGGGAAAGTGTCATTTTGAAACTTGAAAGGTGAGAAAGATTGTTTCGCCAAACCTTGGGTGGGAAAATGTTGTTCTCCTTTAAACAAATTAAGGCAGAAAAGATGTGAAACATCTAAAAGTGTTAGATTAATTTGTCGGGAATAGTTTATATTAGGGGTGTTCAAAAGAACCGATTGAAACCGAAACTAGTGGGTACCCGGGGTTTGGCTCCAGTTCTTACCCAGAACCAGCTGTCAATGGGTAGGTTCTGGTCTGGTTCCAAATTTTTGGAACCGTTACTGTGCGGTTCCGATTCCAGTTTCGGTTCCTAACTATAGGAACCAGAACCAAAAACCGAGACTAATACAAAATAAAATTAAATAGTAGGGGGGTAATAAAAACTTTTGTAGAAAAAGTAATGTGAATACATTTATATTTATATTTCATAACATTTAAAGTAAGTTGGTTTGACTTTTAAGAATCTACCTTTACAAAGTAATGGAGTTTGTAATTTTGAATTTATAATTTGTAATTTTATTTTTGTTAACAAGTGTCAGGTGAGGGGGTGTTTGTAAGTTTTTAAGGGTTTTTTTGTCATTTTAAAAACTTTTGGGGGGTCATGATTTTACAGGGTAGCCAGAACCGGAACCAAAACCATTGTTACAGGTTCCGGTTCTGGGTATCTAGGAATCGGAACTGTCGGTTCCGGTTTTGGTTCCAAATTTCAAGGACCCGTTAGTTTCGATTCCTTCAAAAAATGCAGGGTACTCGGAACCGAATACCCTTAGTTTATATAATTCCTTTGTATACACTATTACATAATTTATAGATTCTTTGTTTGAAAAAACTACATACAATTGAGTCATTGAATCAATACACGGTTAAAATAATACTGAACAAACCATGCAACTAATAGTTTAAACTGATTCAATAAGAAAAGGGTACCTTATCACATACACCATAAACCAAATATATACTGACATAATGAATTTTTTTTCTCTTGAATATATTCTTTTAATTAACGTGATTAACAATATTTAAATTAAATTTTAATATAATATAAATACATATATTAACTTGAGATACTTTTAATATGTTATTTCGTGATACATAAAAGATTCTAAATTTTATAATGTTAAAACAATGAGTTAACATCGAATTTAAAAGTTGCAAAATAGAATATAAATGGTATAACTATAAGAACAAATATTAAGACTTTCTCACCACCGAAATCCCCCGCGTAGTCAATTTTTCGACTAAATCGTGTTCATGTCCTGCTGGTGTATATTCTTAATTCTTAAACGCCGCATTATCCTATTTTTCGTAGATATGTCAAAATATACATTTACAAAAGGAAAAATCGTCTTAATTAATTAAAACAATATATTAGTTGTCAGTTCTCTTTCGGCCTTTCGCCACGGCTTCCCTTGGCCCACTTCCTCTCAATTCTCAATACTCTCTTTTTTCTTATCCCGTCGAAGGATATAAAGTCCCCTTCACACATTGAATCAATTTCATAAAAATCCTCAACCACAACCTAAAGCATTAAATTCTTCAAACCAAAAATGTCCAAGATCAGTTCCATACTCGCTTTCTTCCTGATCTCTATCCTCTTCTTCTCTTTGTCTCTTCCAAGTTCCGCTCACGGCCATCATCATCGAGCTGCAACTCTGGTTCCACATAGCAGAGTTCTTTTGCATGAAGAGGGTCGGCTACTGAGTTCAGCTGAGCCCCGGAAGCTTAAAATTTTCATGAAAAAGAGGTCTTCAGGAACTGGTACAGGAATCGCAACTCGAGCTCGAGGCAAAACTTCTTCAGCTTTTAGAACAAGTCAAATATCTTCTTTTCATTTTGGTTCTGTCTTCGCTTGCTCTCTTCTCCTTGGTTTCTTAGTTCTGTCGCTGTAGCCTGTTTATAGATTAATGAATCTTCGAAATTTTGCTGTAATTTAGGTAGATTTTATTTGTGAAGGAGTTCATTTTTCTTTTCTACTTATTTTTTTATTTTATTTTTTTTAATGGGAATCATTTGTTAATAATTGTGTAAAAAAAAAAATCCAATTGTATTTTATATAGCTGGTTTTTGTGCATGTTTCTTCAAAGTATTGTATTGGTTAGCAGTCTATTTATGAAATTGTGTATGTTTGAATCTTTAACGTGTATAATTGAGAATTTTTTTATTTCAGTTCACTCTAAACTAAAAAGTAAAAACCCTAACTCTCTCAAATTGAGCTCTTTGCCTCTCTTCTTCTCTATTGTCTTCGACTCTTTCTCTGTTTCTCACTTTTGCCGAATGACTACCGTGCAATCTCCTATATGACCGTCGACCGGCATCACCCACAGATCCGTACGAAGTGCAGCAGCCAGCAAAGCCTCCTTGAAAACAACATATTCTTTCTTCCTTTTGATTCTTAATCATTTAATATTTTTATGATTTTTTCTGGGCGTAAGGTGTATTGTTCTGTGGTTGTATTTTGCTTGTTGGTTGTGATTCAAGTTCATTATATCCGCTCAAACAAGGTTTTGGGGTAGTCCATAAGGTGTTTGTAAAAAGTCTCAAGTGAACATAAGGTTTTAGTACGAATTTTGTTGGCTGTGACGCTGAGTGAACATTCAATATTTTCTGTTTTTTTCACGTGTGTCCTTTAAATACGTACTTTTGACTAATTTTGAGGCTACATGGCGGTATAAATATTCTTGGATTTTGTTTGTTCTGGTCCTTTGTTCCATTAGTGTAACCTGTAACAAAGCCAATATTGATTAGTCTAAATTTTTTGTTTGCCTTACTTTAACATGAATTGGATGCTGGATTTTTTTAGAAATTACAAAACATCCCAATAACTCACATTTACCAGATTCTGGTCATCACTAACGGAAGTTGACTGGAATCTAGTGTAATAGCACATTATCGGTTGAATCTGACTGGTAGTACACCAATCTAGCCTTTTCCGGTCAGATCCATAGTGGATCTAGCCAAAAAAGACTAAATCTACAGTCAAAGATGTGGTCATCAGTCATTGACCGTTGACAATAATCAACAACGGCTATATATTTGGCTATCGTTAATGACCAAATGTGGCTAGATATGGTTTTCAATAGCTAGATCTAGCTGGCGCACGACCAACAAGATCTAGTTAGTCATGCGTCGATACGGTGACTCCGACCACTCTCCGACGGTGGTGGCCAGCTATCTGTATTTAATGGATGGATTGAAGGTATTTTTGTTAACTTTTAATATTTTATTATAGAAATATTTAATAAATAAATAAACATAAGAGATATTTTTATTAATTTTTAAATTTTACATCGTAATTTCCTTCTAATTTAATTTTTTTCAAAATACCATGTTTTATATTAAAATTCTTGAGATCAGGTCAAAGGAGCCGCGTCCCAATGAGTGGAAAGATAGCTTCCTCGGTGGCTTTGACAGTTTGACCATATATGATAACATTAATGTGGGCTCGGTCTATCATGCAAATATCTAATCTCCTTAATTATCGTTTTGATGCATCTTCCTCATTTCTAGCCGCCAGGGGCGTCCTTAATCTTATAAAAAATAAATAATAGAATATATATATATATATATATTTTTTTTTGGTTCTCTCATACTAGATGAAAAGATATTGCGTTGTGAGATATTATTATTTAATTATAATTTTGATTTTGATTTGACCATGAATTCCATTAGGAAAGTCAGAATCTGATTTCATTTTCTTATCCTTCTTATTAAGTTTCATACACATTTAATTTTTAGCGCACATCTTATGTGATCTGAGTCTTACATTCAATATTATTAGCCTTTTTTTCTTCTCAATATCAATGAAATGTTAATAATACGAATAATACTACACGGTTGGACATTTTAAACTCATTGATACAAATGAATGTATTATATAATATGATATGAGTACTTAAAACTAAATATAAATTAAACAAATTAAGGTAGAAAAGATGTGAAACATCTAAGAGTGCTAGATTAATTTGTCAGGAATAGTTTATATAATTCGATTGTATACACTATTACATAATTTATAGATTCTTTTGTTTGATAAAACTACATACAATTGAGTCATTGAATTAATGCATGGTTAAAATAATACTGAACAAACCATGCAACTAATTTTGTAAAAACGCATATAAATGGAGCATACAAAGATAATTATCATTCTTGATTTTCATGATTTCTCTCTTTCTTTCTTTTTTTTCATTTTTTCTTTGTTTTTTTTCTTTTGCTGATATCATTTTGTGTAGGTCTTTGTAAGGATAATATTTTCATATTAATAACTGAGGTTCAGACCAGTTTATCACGAAAAATTAATTGACAAACCAACTATATACTGACATAATGAATTTTTTTTTTCTCAAATATATGTGATTAACGATATTTAAATTAAATTTTAATATAATATAAATACATATATTAACTTGAGATACTTTTAATATGTTATTTCGTGATACAGAAAAGATTCTAAATTTTATAATATTAAAACAATGACTTTTAACAACCTTCTAACATCGAATTTAGAAGTTGCAAAATAGAATATAAATGGTATAACTATAAGAACAAAAATTGAGACTTTCTCACCACCGAAATCCCCCGCGTAGTCAATTTTTTTCAACTAAAACGTGTTCATGTCCTGCTGGTGTACATTCTTAAACGCCGCATTATACTATTTTTCGTAGATATGTCAAAATTACATCTTCAAAAGGAAAAATCGTCTTTATTAATTAAAACAAAATATCAGCTGTCAGGTCTGTTTCGGCCTTTCGCCACGGTTTCCATTGGCCCACTTCCTCTCAATTCTCAATACTCTTTTTTTTCTTGTCCCGTCGAAGGATATAAAATCCCCTTCACACATTAAATCAATTTCATAAAAAACCTCAACCCCAAACTAAAGCATTAAATTCTTCAAACCAAAAATGTCCAAGATCAGTTCTTTCTTCCTCATCTCTATCCTCTTCTTCTCTTTGTCTCTTCCAAGTTCAGCTCACGACCATCATCATCGAGCTGCAACTCTGGTTCCACACAGCAGAGTTCTTTTGCAAGAAGAGGGTCGGCTACTGAGTTCAGCTGAGCCCCGGAAGCTTAAAATTTTCATGAAAAAGAAGTCTTCAGGAACTGGTACAGGAATCGCAACTCGAGCTCGAGGCAAAACTTCTTCAGCTTTTAGAGCAAGTCAAATATCTTCTTTTCATTTTGGTTCTGTCATCGCTTGCTCTCTCCTCCTTGGTTTCTTAGTTCTGTAGCCTTCTTTTAATTCATTAATTAATCTTGAAAATGATCCAATTATGTTAATCTATTAACATTAATTGTTTTTTATATAACTGGTTTGTGTGAATATGTCTCCAGACTACTGTATTGATTACCAATTTATTTATGTATTTACTCTTTTAATTTGAGTATGAAAGTGGTTTTGAATCTTTTGACAAGCGTAAATTATCTTACACGTCAAGTTCTGATGAAGAGTGTTAGAGAAGTTTGAAGTCTGTTAATTTGATTTGCCATTATATTTTATATACAAAGTTTGTTTGTTAATCCAATTGAAAAAATAATTAGTTAATTAATTAACCTTCCACTTTCGTCTAATACTGAAGAAGGTAGCTAAGTCAAAGTTGATCAAGATAAATTGACAATCACTTATTTGATAGAGGCCGGCTAGTGAGGGTAGTTTTCTTATCTCAATTTCAATCACTCATGAATATTTATAAAATATGACAAAAGCACAAATAAATTTTTTAATAAAAGAAAGAGTGGGCCTATTAATTTGAGAAGTAACATTTTTTTTTTATTATTATTAATAACCAAGGTTCAGATCAGGTTATGCACACATCAATTAATTTTTCAGGTAAGTCATGAACAAAAATATTACTTTTGTACCGAAGGATGTAGCCAAAACTTATAGTCAATAAGTTCAAAACACTTAAGTTGATAAATTTATAATAAAATTTTGAAGGGTCAATATGAATTTAAGTTGAGTCAAAATTGTAAATATTCTAAAATATAAAACATTTTTTTATAAAAAAAATTTGAGTGGGTTCAATATGAATTTAAATGAGTCAAAATTGTAAATTCTATAAAACATAATTTTTTTTTTTTTTTAATTTTCTTAAAAAGTTGAGTGGGTTCAATTGAACTCACATGTTTGTATGTAACTATGTGTTTGTTTGTATCTAACGGGAGAATTGAGCATGAGACTGTAGGTTCTACCCATTTGCAACCTCCTTAGTTCATCCTTATCGCTGAGCTACCCATAAGTGGATGAAATAACATTTCTCATTGAGTTCTTGGTACAATACACCATGTTATCTCTAAATATTTAGCATCTCATTAGTTGTAGGATTTGTGTGGAATGATATAGTGTTACCGACCACTAATGTCTTGTTATAGGAGCAGTTATATATGTTTTGAACTTTGTATTTATAAATATTTTTGGTAAATTTATGAGTTAGCAACATAGGATTCCTCTATAAATATATATATTAATAATCAAATTTGTCTATTCATACCTAATTATTATATAAGAAGATATTCTATATTGAATCCATGGAACACTCTGTGCTTTAAAGTATTGAATCCATGAACCACTTACGATAAAGTATACATTGCATCTCTTTCAATTAAATTCCCTTGTTTCATTGAGATTTAAACAGAATTTTTTATTAAAATAAAAATAAAAAAAGTAAGCAACGGTCGTGATTCGTTGATTCTTTTGATGTCTAATCTATCTGTCATGCACACTAACCACAAATGCAATATCACGTATGATCCAATTCTTTACATGCAATAAAGTGAAATTGACAGATACATAAAGCTTACTTTTTCGTTTGTCGAATAATTAAGAATGATTACCTTTGGATTTAAATCGTTGCATATATTTATAATTATTTTAGCATATAATTAAAGATAAAATATTATTCGATCAAAAATTGTTAACGCTTGATTTTAGACACCAACGACTCGCACGTGAGAAACGCTAAATAAACTTAGGAATCACACGTGATGGATCCTAAGTCCGCTTAACGCTTCTCACGTGCAAGTCGTTGGCGTCTAAAATTGAGCGTCAACAGTTTGGCAGCCCATGCAAGTCCGATTCTCAAGCTTGCGTCCAAATCCCTTGATGGCGTGCTCAGATCTCAAACCTGCATCAGAATTCTCCAATTGTGTGGCCAGATCGCAGATCGCAGGCATCAAAATTCTCCAACCGCGTGGAGAGATTGCAGATTACATGCCCAGGTCGTCCCGATCGTCGGCTTCAGATCGCTGATCTTTAGCTTCAAATCACGTGTTCAGATCGCTGATCACACGCTGAGATCGATGATCTCTTGTGCTCTTAGGTAGAGCTCGTTATGATCTCTCAGGTCGAGCTCGTTATGACCTTTCAGGTCGAGCTCGTTATGACCTTTCAGGTCGAGCTCGTTGTGCTCAGGTAGAGCTCGTTATGACATTTCAGGTCGAGCTCGTTATGAACTTTCAGGTCGAGTTCGTTTTGCTCAAGTTGAGCTCGTTTTGCTCTCAAATTAAGCTCATTTAGCTTTCAGGTTGAGCTCGTTTTGCTCTCAAGTTGAGCTTGATTTGCTCGGATTGAGCTCGTTTTGATCTCAGATTGAGCTTGTTTTGTTTTCAAGTTGAGCTCCTAACATATTTCAGGTCGAGCTCCTAACAGATTTCAGGTCGTGCTCCTAACAGATTTCAGTTTGAGCTCTTCAGTTCGAGACTGCAGCCATTCAGATCAAAGACCTTAGTTTCTAAAGCGCGATTACGCACTCCAAAAACTTGGGAGCTTCTGTTATGCCTCAAAAGTCATGCTTATGTCAGCCTAATAAATGTCTTTCTGTACTAGCTGCCAAGCACATATCTCCTCAAAGATATTCTTACCAACCCTATCTCCTTTCAAGAAATGAATGGATGAGAGTCTTCCATATGTCAAGACAACTTGCAAAACACTTATTACATTGAGTGTTTAGGTGTATAAATTGGCACTTCTCTTCCCGAAGGGGGAGGGGGAGCTGGGCATATGAGAGCTAACCATAGCTAAGAGCTCAATTCTTTCTCTCTCTGTAAATACTGTATTTCTTCATATTTGTATGTCTTACGAGCAATATCATAGAAATAGTCAGAGATCAATAAAATAACAGTGGATATAGGAGTCGCTTGTTGAGCATCCGAACCACTATAAAAACCCCTCTTGCCAATCTTTTATTTATGTTTTTTGCAACATATGTAATCTCAGCTCCATATTCAAATCTCATGGATCTATCACATGTGATTCTTAAGTCCGCTTAGCGCTTCTCACGTGCGAGTCGTTGGCGTCCAAAATCAAGCGTCAACAAAAATCTTTGCCATCTTTCAATGAGTTATTTTCAAAGATAATCCTAATAATATTAATGTTTTTTATAAACCATAGAAAACACCCGTTTTAGAGGATTCATTAACCTACACAAATTTTTTTCCCTTATCTATACTGTGATTTTCTAGAGAAGTCTTTCGGCTTTGACTAGTATAAAAACTATTCAATGTCGTAATAAATTCTCAGTGCTAGATTATCAGAAGAAAGAACATTGTAAAACACTCCAAATTAATCTTGCTCTAAACACTAAATATAAGGTATTCATGATTTTTACGCCTCCACATTTATATTTTGATTTTCCCTATTTCCTTTAAATCTTTTAAGGGGTTAGTAGTGTTAGGTCAACATGTTTAAAGAGATATAGATGCTTCTGTATGAACATTGCAACTTGATTACTTCTTATTTGGAGTTTGGAATATTTGAGCATTTCAAGTGTGAGCATTTCTCTCCTATCGATTCAAAGTTGGGTTCATTTTCATATTAGCTTATTTTTACTGTATTCGTTTGTAAGTTGATGAGGAGTGTCAGGTCAAGATTAATAGTTCAATAAGATAAGAATCTTAAAAGAAATAAGGTTTATACTTTAATCCAAAAAAATAATTTGAAATCTGAAAGTTTTATGAGAATGGGTTAAACATGTTCATATGTGCATGTGGGTTTGTTCATTCGTCATCAAGATAAACTAAACATCCATGACATAATGTAAAGCACACAAATCATTTTTACATGGTTTAGCCAAATGCCTACATCCATAGGACTAAGTCCAGACGAAGCAAATCCACTATGATAAACATTATACTTCAATTACAAAGTCAAAGTTAAACATCAGTTGTAGAAAACTCCATGTTGTCACAACACTTCAACTTCACCCTTTGGTTAAACTTCGTTCTACCACAGCAAGCTTCACACCAAGAAACCACCTAGATAGCCTTGAGCTCCACTCAAGCTTCAACACCAAAGACGTACTTTAGCTCCAACAGCTTGAAATCCCATCAAGCATTATCAAGGAAACACATTCCAACAAAGCTCAAACAACAAAGGTTAACAAGGTATTTTTAAGCTTACCATGCAACTTGATTAAAAATGAAATAAACCTCAAAGGATTTTCAGAGAACAATCAGCTCAAAAGATAATACAAGGTTGAAGATGAATATAAAGAAAACTTGCTCAACAATGCTGTTAGAACTCAAGCCTAATTGATCAATTCGCCAACACAAACAAACCACAAACAAGATTCAAGATTAAATCACACACCCACAATCAAGACAATATTTACCGTGGTTCACTTATCCTTTTATGGATAAGCTATCCATGTTGAGCTCAGGAACGGTATGAGCTCGCTGCCTTTTCTATTATCAAGAACAATCAAGATTACACATAATCGACAATCACTAGATCTACACAAATGTAAACTGCAATCAGCCTAACAAGATACCCACTAAGTATCCCTAACCTGAGAGAACAACACTCTCACCCAAATGATTAATCTCCTTAACCACTCGAACTGATTTCACAAACAATCTGCAAAGAACTCACAATCCTAACTCAGAAATCGCACAAAGAGAAAACCCCAACTGTGTGTTACACGATTTTGCGCAAAAAAGGAGTTTATATATGGTTGACTAAGAGACTGATTCTGGCCGTTAGATCTAGAGTACATCCTGCAGTCTAGATTCATTCTGGTTGCTTTGTCTAAAACAACGTCATACTTCTTTACCCAAAACGACATTGTTTCAGGCTTCCATTTTAACAAATGCACTAGACAACCAACCGACAAGCTCTTGCATGTTTAGCTATTTTGGAAAAGTTTTCACCTGCTTTCTTGGGACCACTTCTGAAAAGCTGAATGAATTTCAGTACACCATCTGAGCTATTGACATTTGTACATGGACCACTCACAAATATCTCAAGTCTAGAGAATATCCTAACATCAAATGAAGACACAACATGTGTAATAGAAATCTGACTATGTGACTGTCTCCACTCTAGACTTTGATGTGCCCACATGATTTACAATAAAAACAAACTAACTAAGTGTGTGCACATCAACACAAAGTGTCATGACAACAGAAAGCTACAAAAACGATTGCGCATAAACAATATGATGTCCTAACATCAAAACTTAATGTAGCCACACAAAATTCATAAGTTGATAAAAATACTCACAAAATCTAAGGCTGTGTTTGTTTTATTATTTGGAGTAGCATTTCTGAAAAAGTAGAGTTGGGTTTTTATTACGAGGTAGAATTAAAAATTAACAAAAACACCCCCTAGGTTTGTTAATTTAGCTAAATAGCCCCTACAATAAAAACTTTAGAAATTGACAAAAACACCTCCATCCACCCACATTTGCCAGATTCTGGCCACCACCATCGGAAGGTGGCTGAAATCTATCGTAATGGCTCACAACAGACTGAATCTGGCCGGTCGTGTGCTGATATAGCCTTTTTCGACCATATCGGCCATGGATCTGGCTGAAAAAGGCCAGATCTATTGTCAGATCTAGCCATTGATAACTAGATCTAGCCACATTTGATCGCCAATGATGGCCAAAGATATAGCTATTATTGATGACCAAATGTGGCCAAAGACTTGGCTGTAGATCTGACCTTTTTCAACTAGATCTACAGTAGATGTGGCCAAAAAAGTATAGATTGGCACACTACCGACTAGATACAGCCGATAGTGCACCATTTCGCCAGATTCCGGCTACTTCCAATGGTGGTGGCCGAAATTTGGAAAATGTGGATGGGGTTTTTTTGTTAATTTATAAACTTTCTTTGTTGAGGATGTTTAGTTAAATTAACAAACCTACAGAGGTTTAAAAATAGTTGAATATAATCGGATTGGATTTTGAGAATAGGGAAACAAATATATATTTTTGGTAGGATAGAAATAGAATAAGGCAAAAAAAAGTAAAACAAACAGGCCCTAAGGTATTCATAAGAGAATTTTATGGGAATACAAATTCGAAAGAACCCAAACTTATTGTACTTCATATATTCAAACTATTAGAAGATAAAACAACAAGAACAAGAGCGAACCACGGAAAGTCAATGTAGCTTTCTATATAGGTTTGAAAGAGGTCATTCACTATACAAAAGTATTAAATCAAAATAAAATCTCTAATAGATCCAATCAAAACTAACATAGACCCTCTAGTGTTTTAACATTGAAGCTTCCTAGTTATGATGAATAAAGGCGACTTGTTTAAAATTGTTATGTAATTTTCACAAGATATCAATCTTGTGTTTCAAAGCATCTTAATTATTATCAGACTAATTGCATAATTAATGATTAATCCTATGTACTCTACTAAAAGAAGAGGGCAAAAACAGAAAAATCATTTCATTCCTCTGAGTGTACATGTGAAGAACAAAATCAATGCCTTCAAACTTTGAAACATAAAATAGTTTGATAAATTCGTTGACCACACAACCGCAAGACATGTACACTATTAATTGTAAGATTCATTAGTACAATATTGGAGAAGTTACTCAAAAGCTAGACCTTTTAAAATAATCCAAGAAAAGGAGAGCCACTAGAGTCTAGATCTCCGTTCAATTTTTTAACCATTACTGGAGGAAAAGTGGATAAGTAAAATTTATAAAAGCAAAAGGCTAAGTGAATAGATTCTCTGAAACAAAAATAATAATAATAAAAAAAAAGTATCTCTTCATAATATTCTTTATCTTGTCTATTTATCTTTTTTTTTTTTTTTAAATTAATTATGTCTAGCATTTGTCAGAAAGAACTTTGCTTATTGTAAACTCCAAAAGGTATAAACTTTTTTCTAATTGCTAGCTAGCTCCATGTTAATGACGAAGGAAAATACGAGAGAAAAGAAACGAAAAAGATTGCATAATTGCCCGACATTGGCCTTTAATTTCTCTTTGGATTTTTGTTCAAAGACAAACATGATGGCATTTGATGCTATAATTACTTTAATTTAATTTAATCACATGATTATTAATTAATTATCTTATATTCTCATACCAGCAATGAAAACCTTGATCAAAATTAAAGAAACCCTATAAATGAACGTGAAAGCTAGCTAATTTATTAACAAACACAAGCCCTAGAACACTCAACTAGCTACTTAATTAAGCTTCAAGGAAGCCGTTAGCATGAAGAGAGTTTTATCTGTATGGCTTTTCTTCTTCTTAATTTGCTGTACAGCGCCTCCATATTCTTCTTCTGAAAGCACTTTGACCTCAAAAGCAGTTGGTATATCCAATCACTTAGCCGAAGAAAAATAGCTCAACAAGAGAGCTATCTCTTAGCTATACTTACTATTGTGTTATATTTTTCTTAATCTACAATGAAGCAATAATAACATATTCTTATTTGTGCAGATGGGTTTGGGAGCAAAGTTATGAAATCAAAGCCAAAAGAAGTGCATGAAGCTCTTCATTTGGGGAATATTGGAAAAGGAAAGGAAGCTTTTCATCAGATGAAGAAATCGGACAAGGGAGTTTATGGTGGTGGAGATATGCTTCGTCCAAGGAGCAAGAAGGGTGGAGCATCCTCCCCCTTAGTTCTTAAATCTTCTTCTTTGGTGCTTTGGACTTTGGTGATTGAGTTACTCTTTTTTCTGTTCATTTGAATAGTTAAGATTGATGGATGTGTCACGCGATAAAGAAAAGAATGTCAGAAGATGATACGTTCACACCAGTTTGGAGATTCGAATCAATTTGTGAACTTGTGTTGCGTGTATATGTGTGTGTATTCTTAATTTTGCCTTTTTGTTAATGAGAAGGAAAAGATTTTACATGCACTTGGTAATATTCTTAATTAGTCTTATTATTTAAAAAAAAAAAAAAAATTAACTAACTATCAATTAATTACAGCTCTACTTGTAACTAATTCACTTTCTTCTCAGGTCGTGAGCTCGAGCTCGCAGATATCAATACCCAGCTCACTTCCTTCAATAAGGATGATTTATGTTTAATAAAAAAGATAAAAGAAAATATATAAATTTTAACCAGAAATACTCCTAATATATGGGTACATTATATCTTTAAAAACTCAGTAGAATTCAATTCATGAGACCATCGTTGTTCTTGATTTTTACATAAAAGAAAATTGTATTCTCAAATTGTTGATGCCAAATTTCAAGAATGAATCATTTTACAGTATAATAGAGTATCAAAAGACGGGAATATCAAATAGTAAAGCAGGATTATCTCATTCTAATTAGGGTGTGTTTGATTGGGGATAATCCCTCGTTACTCTAGTAATATCATCTTATATTCATAACATTATCATGTTTTGTTGTTAAATAATAAAAAATTTCAGTAATCATCAATAGTAATTACTATAGATTATACAGATGGTAATCTGAATACCATTATTTTCTTAGAGATTCTAAGATTACTTGGTAATCTTAATTTTGTTACAATTTTACCCCTAATTAATAAAAATTTTGGACAGTAATTCTCTTGTTCTAACAAAATTTACAACAATATTCATGGGCTATTTTATCCTTATACATAAGATTTTTAAAACATTATTACCCTTATACTTCCACCAAATTACCCAAGAACATAGCCAAAACTAGCCACTGACCACCACTGCCATGTGCTGGCTGCCGAGATGGGAGGGACCAGTAAAAGATTATATATTGGTTAGGTCCTCTCTTCAAAACTAAGGAACGTATTCTTTACCCATTTGAAAGTTGTCATTGAGTGCCATATCAAGAACGGAAGACCAGCCAGAGATTTAACAACTTTCGCACACATCATGGCTCAAATAGGTATTCCTAAAACCCTAAATTTGTTGATTCATTGTTCTAATGTCTTCGTGTGATCCAGTGATTATTTAAGTGTTGAATTTCCACTATTTTATCTTACAGATTAAACAAAAAAAAAAAGCAAGAGCGAACCATGGAACTAGGTGTAGCTTTCTATATAGGTTTGAGAGAGGTCATTCACTGCACAAAATTATTAAATCAAAATAAAATTTGTAATAGATTCCTTTCAAAACAACATAAACCGTCTAGCTTAATAACATTGAAGCTTCGTAATTATGATGAATAAAGAAGAATTGTTTAAAATTGTTGTAAGTTATTTTGCCAACTTATGATTCTAGTAGTGTAACACTAGTCATGTTTATCTACTATATTGGGTGAGCACTTCAAAGTTTGTGTGGTCATAATGCATCTGACAGATTTTTTTCACAAAACTTGTTTTGATTTGAGACAAAAATATTCCATTCTTGATATTTTGTTATGGTACATTTCCATTTGTCCTCTTTTAATTCGTTGTGTAAGAAAAGTTGTTTTGCTTTTGGGTATGGTCCTAAATTTTCTTTTGCAAAAAGCCAAACACAAAAGTTTTACTTTAACTTTTTTGTCCCTTAACCCTTAGTGCTTTGTTCTCTATATATTCATACTTTTCTAACGTCTTCTTTAAGAAACCTTATTGCCTCTAATTCATCATTGAATATCCTCTGAGATTTTTGTGTTCGTCTAAGGTTTTTCAAATGTTTTGGTAGGCTTAAAATTACCTTCTCTTACATTGTCTTTGTTATGACGATTCTGGAACATGGTTCCATGTTGATGCTTGGATGTGTGCAAACTACTGTTCTGAAGTTGATCCTTCGCTATTAAAACTTTAAAGGAGCTCAAGTACGACTTGGTGGCCTTGTGTGTGAAGCTTGTTATGGTGGCTTGAAGTTCAATTAAAGAAGAGAAGATGTGTTGAGAATAGGGAGTGTTTTGCAACTACGCTTTTTTTGCTTTGTATTTGAACTCATAAGTTTACATAGTAGATTTACTTCTTCTAGACTTGGTCCCATAGATATAGGCATATTGTCAAATCATGTAAAAATGAGTATGTTCTTTACTTGCTTTGATGGATGTTTCATTTATGCTTTGAACCAAATTTATGCACAATATGAACAAACAACCCATTCTGCATAAGCTTTAATTATTTGGTAACATTTTTAAAACTTACAATTGTTATACATAATTTTCACAAGATATCTATCTTTTGCTTCACAGGATCTTAATTATTAACAGACTAATAGTATAATAATTAATGATCTATCCTATGTACTCTAATAATAGAAGGCGGCAAAAACAGAAAAACACATCACCTGATGATGTGTAGATTAATTTTGAAACCTTATAAAAAAACAATTGAAAAATCAATTCAATCCTCTGAGTGTACATGTG
Source organism: Pistacia vera (assembly GCF_008641045.1). Lineage (NCBI taxonomy): Eukaryota > Viridiplantae > Streptophyta > Magnoliopsida > Sapindales > Anacardiaceae > Pistacia > Pistacia vera. The sequence goes on along the minus strand of NW_022196279.1, from coordinate 30,920 downwards.
AAGAACAAATCAAATGTTTTCAAACTTTGAAACATAAATAATTTAATTAATTCGTTTCAAGACATTTACATTATTATTAATTGTAAGATTCATTAATAAAGTATTGGAGAAGTTACTCAAAAGCTAGACCTTTTAACGTAATTCAAGAAAAAGAGAGCCACTAGATCTCCTTTCAACTTTTAACCATTAATGGAGCGGAAAGGTCGATAAACAAAAATCATAAAGTGAATAGATTCTGTGAAAAAAGAATTAAAGAAGTGTCCCTTTCTCTTCATAATATTCTTTGTCTTGTCTATTTTTCTTTTTTTTCAATTAATTATTTCTAGAATTTTTCACCGAAAGAACTTTGATTATATTGTCACCTCCAAAAGGTATAAACTTTTTCTTAATTGCTAGCTAGCTCCATGCTGAATTTGGAAAAGATTGATGAATGACAAAGGAAAATAAGAGAGAAAAGGAAGGAAAAAGATTGCATAATTGCCCGACATTGGACGTTAGTTTCTCTTTGGATTCTTGTTCAAAGACAACATGATGGCATTTGATTCTATAATTAATATAATATTAATTACTTATATTATATTCTCATACCACCAATGAAAACCCTGATCATAATTAAAAGACACCCTATAAATAAACATGAAAGCTATCTAATTAATTAACAAATAAAAACCCTAGAACACTCAACTAGCTACTTAATTAAGCCTCTAGGAAGTCGCCAGCATGAAGAGGGTTTTATCTGTATTGCTTTTCATCTTCTTAATTTGCTGTAAAGCGCTTCCATATTCTTCTTCTGAAAGCACTCTGACCTCAAAAGCAACTGGTATATCCAATCACTTAGCCGAAGAAAAACAGCTCAACAAGAGAACTATCTCTTACTTTTGTATTATATTTTTCTTAATCTACAATGAAGCAATAACAACATATTCTTATTTGTGCAGATGGGTTTGGGAGCAAAGTTATGAAATCAAAGCCAAAAGGAGTGTATGAAGCTCTTCATTTGGGGAATGTTGGAAAAGGAAAGGAAGTTTTTCATCAGATGAAGAAAGCGAACAAGGGAGTTTATGGTGGTGGAGATACGCTTCGTCCAAAGCGCAAGAAGGGTGGAGCATCCTCCTCCTTAGTTCCTGAATCTTCCTCTTTGGTGCTTTGGACTTTGGTGATTGAGTTACTCTTTTTTCTGTTCATTTGAATGGTTAAGATTGATGGGCGTGTCGCACGATAAAGAAAAGAATGTCGAAAGATGATACGTTTATACCAGTTTACAGATTCGAATTAATTTGCATACTTATGTTTATATGTCTCTTAGGGTTAATTTGAGGGCAAGAAAGTGAAACTTTGTAATTAAATAATCTGTTTCTGTCAATTTTAATCTTTCCTTAGCTAAATGAATGTTTTTCAAAGGTTTGCAATTAATGCATGTGTGTTCTTAATTTTACCTTTTTGTTAATAAGGAAAAGATTTTACGTGCACTTGGTACTATTAATCTAATTATTTTCTTTCGATAAGTCATTGGTTTTCAGATCATGTTTTTCTTCTGCTATAAGCTTTACCTGAACGAAAATAAAAGTATGATTTGTGTTCAATAAAAAAGATAAATAACTTTATTGTATCTTTAAAAACTCTGCATTATTCAATTCATTAGACCATCGTTCTTGATTTTTACATTAAAAAAATTTGTATTCTCAAATCGTTGATGCCAAATTTCAAGAATGAATCATTTTACAATACAATAGAGTATCAAAAGAGAAGGGAATATTAAATAGTAAAGCGGGATTATCTCATTCTAATTAATACTTTACAATATGCCATAAACTTTCATTTGTCGGGACCAAAGCTCATTATGTAGGCCTACAGCACAATCTAGTGGCTTAGTAAGGTTATACTTTAATCCAAAAAAAAAAAAAATATTGAAATAGGAAAGTTTTATGACTTTACCAGGTTCATTAAACTTAAATGGATTGGTTAAACATGGTCATATAGATGTGGGTTTGTTCATTCATCATCAGATAAACTAAAACATCTATAACATAATGTAAAGCACATAAATCATTTTAACATGATTTAGCTAAATACCTACATCTATGGGACCAAGTCCAAATGAAGCATATTCACTATGATAAACATTATAGTTCAATACAAAGCCTAAGTTAAACATCAGTTGTAAAAAATCCATGTTGTTCAACACTTCAACTTCACCCTTTGGTTGAACTCGTTTTACCACAGCAAGCTTCACACCAGGAAAACCACCTGGATAGCCTTGAGCTCCACTTAGGCTTCAACACCGAAGACGACTTTAGCTCCAACAGCTCAAAATCCCATCAAGCATTTTCAAGGAAACACATTCCAACAAAGCTCAGACAACAAAGGGTAACATGTATTTTTAAGCTTACCAAAGTATAATGCAACCTGATTAAAACGAAATAAACCTCAAAGGATTTTCAGAGAACAATCAGCTCAAAGATAGTGCAAGGTTGAAGATAAATATAAAGAAAACTTGCTCAACAATGCACTAGACAAACAACTAACAAGCTCTGCATGTTTAGCTATTTTGGGAAAGTTTTCACCTGCTTTCTTGGGATCACTTCTGAAAAGCTAAATGAATTTCAGTACACCATCTGAGCTTGACATCTGTACATGGACCACTCCAAATATCTTAAGTCTAGAGTATATCCTACATCAAATGAAGACACGACATGTGTAATAGAAATCTGACTGTGTGACTGTCTCCACACTAGACTGATGTGCCCACATGATTTACAATAAACATAATAACTAAGTGTGTGCATATCAACACAAAGTGTCATGACAACAAAAAGCTACAAAAACGATTGTGCATAAACAATATGATGTCCCGACATCAAAACTTAATGTAGCCACACAGAATCATGAGTTGACAAAATACTTACAAATCTAAGGTGTGGTTTGTTTTATTATTTGGAGTAGTATTTTGAAAAAGTAGAGTTGGGTTTTATTACGAGGTGGGATTGAAAACTAACAAAGACACCCCCTAGGTTTATTAATTAGCTAATAATCCTACAATAAAAACCTTAGAAATTGACAAAAACACTTCCACCCCACTTACATTTGCTAAATTCTGGCCACCACCATCGGAAGGTGGAAGGAATCTATCGTAATGGTGCACAATCGACTGGATCTGGCCGGTTGTGTGCTGATATAGCCTTTTTCGGCCATATCGGCCAGATCTGGTGGCCATTGACGACTAGATCTTACCAAATCTAATCGTTGATGACGGCCAAAGATATAGTAGTTGATGACCAAATGTGGTCAAAGAATTGGCCGTAGATTTGACTTTTTTCTACCAGATCCATGTGGATTGGCCAGAAAGTATAGATCGACGTCAAACTACCGATCCATCCGGTGTACGCCATTACGTCAGATTTCGACCACCTTCCGATGGTGGTGGTCAGAATTTGGAAAATGTGGGTGGGGTATTTTTGTCAATTTATAAATTTTTTTTTGTTGAGGGGTTTAGTTAAATTAAAAACATGCGGGTTTAAAAACAGTTGAAGTAATGGGATTGGATTGAGAATAGGGAAACAAATATGAATTTTTGGTAGGATAGGGCAAAAAAAAATAAAACAAACAAGCCCTAAGGTATTCATAAGAGAATTTCATGAGAATATAAATTCAAAAGAACCCAAACTTATTGTACTTCATATATTCAAACTATTAGAAGATAAAACACAAAGAACAAGAGCGAACCACGGAAAGTCAATGTAGCTTTCTTATAGGTTTGAAAGAGGTCATTCACTATAAAAAGTATTAAATCAAAATAAATCTCAATAAATCCTATCAAAAACTAACATAGACCCTCTAGTATTATAACATTGAAGCTTCTTAATTATGATGAATAAAGAGACTTGTTTAAAATTGTTATATAATTTTCACAAGATATCAATCTTGTGTTTCAAAGCACTTAATTATTATCAGACTAATTGCATAATTAATGATCCATCTTATGTACTTATAGTAAAAGAAGAGGGCAAAAACAGAAAAATCAATTCATTCCTCTGAGGTACATGTGAAGAACAAATCAATGCTTTCACATTTGAAACATAAAATAGTTATTAAATTCGTTGACCACACAACGCAAGACATGTACACTATTAATTGTAAGATTCATAGTAAAGTATTGGAGAAGTTACTCAAAAGCTAGACCTTTTAACATAATCCAGAAAAGGAGAGCCACTAGAGTCTAGATTCCGTTCAATTTTTTAACCATACTGGAGGAAAAGTGGATAAGCAAAATTTATAAAAGCAAAAGGCTAAGCGAATAGATTCTCTGAAAAAAAAAAAAAATTAAAATAAAAAAGTATCTATTCAATATTCTTTATCTTGTCTATTTATATATATTTTTTAATTAATTATTTCTAGCATTTGTCACCGAAAGAACTTTGCTTATTGTAAACTCCAAAAGGTATAAACTTTTTCTAATTGCTAGCTAGCTCCATGTTAATGAGAAGGAAAATACGAGAGAAAAGAAAGGAAAGATTGCATAATTGCCCGACATTGGACTTTAATTTCTCTTTGGATTTTTGTTCAAAGACAAACGATGGCATTTGATGCTATAATTATTAATTTAATTTAATCACAGATTATTAATTAATATCTTATATTCTCATACCACCAATGAAAACCTTGATCAAAATTAAAGAAACCCTATAAATGAACATGAAAGCTAGCTAATTTATTAACAAACAAAAACCTAGAACACTCAACTAGTACTTAATTAAGCTTCAAGGAAGCGTTGCATGAAGAGAGTTTTATCGTATGGCTTTTCTTCTTCTTAATTTGCTGTAAACGCTCCATATTCTTTTCTGAAGCACTTTGACCTCAAAAGCACTGGTATATCCAAACACTTAGCCGAAGAAAAATAGCCAACAAGAGAGCTATCTCCTAGCTATACTTACTTTGTGTTATATTTCTTAATTACAATGAAGCAATAATAACATATTTTATTTGTGAGATGGGTTTGGGAGCAAAGCTATGAAATCAAAGCCAAAAGAAGTGCATGAAGCTCTTCATTTGGGAATATTGAAAAGGAAAGGAAGCTTTCATCAGATGAAGAAATCGGACAAGGGAGTTTATGGTGGTGGAGATATGCTTCGTCCAAGGAGCAAGAAGGGTGGAGCATCCTCCTCCTTAGTTCTTAAATCTTCTTCTTTGGTGCTTGGACTTTGGTGTTGATTACTCTTTTTTCTGTTCATTTGAATGTTAAGATTGATGGAGTGTCACGCGATAAAGAAAGAACGTGGAAGATGATATGTTCACACCAGTCTGGAGATTGAACAAGTTGGAACTTGTGTGTGTGTATATGTGTGGGTATTTAATTTTGCTTTTGTTAATGAGAAGGAAAAGATTTTACATGCACTGGTAATATTTAATTAGTCTAATATTAAAAAAAAAAAAAAAAAAAAAAAAAAAAAAAAAAAACCAAATTAACAACTATCAATTAATTACAGCTCTACTTGTAACTAATTCACTTCTTCTAGGTCGTGAGCTGAGCTCGAGCTCGCAGAATCAATACCCAGCTCACTTCCTTCAATAAGGATGATTTATGTTTGATAAAAAAGATAAAGAAAATATATAAATTTAACCAGAAATACTCCTAATATATGGGTACATTATATCTTTAAAACTCAGTAGACAATTCATGAGACCATCGTTGTTCTGATTTTTACATAAAAAAATTGTATTCTCAAATCGTTGATGCCAAATTTCAAGAATGAATCATTTACAGTATAAAGAGTACAAAAGAGAGGGAATATTAAATAGTAAAGCAGGATTATCTCATTCTAATTAGGGTGTGTTGATTGGGATAAACCTTGTTACTCAATAATCATTTTATATTATTAACATTACATGTTTTGTTGTTAAATAAAAAAAATTACAGTAATCCTCAATTGTAATTACTGTAGTTTACAAGGTAGTAATCTGAATAATACTATTTTCTTAGAATTCTAAGATTATTGGTAATCTATTTTGTTAACATTTATCCCTAATTAATAAAAATTTTGAACAATAATGCCTTGTTCTAAAAAAATTTACAAGAATATTCATGGGCTATTTTATCCTTATACATAAGATTTTTAAGACATTATTACACTATATTCCACCAAATTACCCAAGAACATAGCCAAAACTAGCCACTGACCACCACTGCCATGTGCGTGCCGAGATGGGAGGGACCAGTAAAAGATTATATATTGGTAGTCCTCTCTTCAAAACTAAGGAACGTATTCTTTACCCATTTGAAAGTTGTTTGAGTGCCATTTCAAGAAAGGAAGACCAGCCAGAGATTTAACAACTTTCGCACACATCATGGCTCAAATAGGTATTCTAAAACCCTAAATTTTTGATTCATTTTTCTAATGTTTGTGTGATCCTGTGATTATTTAAGTGTTGAATTCCCATTTTATCTTACAATTAAACAAAAAAAAAAAAAAAAAAAAAAACAGAGCGACCATGGAACTAGGTGTAGCTTTCTATATAGGTTTGAGAGGTCATTCACTGTACAAAAGTTTAAATCAAAATAAAATTTGTAATAGATTCCTTTCAAAACAACATAAACCGTCTAGCTTTATAACATTGAAGCTTCTAATTATGACGAATAAAGAAGAATTGTTTAAATTATTGTAAGTTATTTTGTAAACTTATGATTCTAGTGTGTGCACTAGTCATGTTTATCTGCTATATAGGTGAGCACTTCAAGTTTGTGTGGTTATAATGCATCTACCAGATTTTTTCACAAAGACAATTCGCAGTCTTTTGATTTGGGACAAAAATATTATTCTGATATTGTTGTGGTACATTTCCATTTGACCTCTTTTAATTCGTTGTGTAAGAAAAATTGTTTTGCTTTGGGTTGGTCCTAAAGTTCTTTTGCAAAAAGAAAAACACAAAGTTTTACTTAAATTTTTTGTCCCCTAACCTTGGTGCTTTGTTCTCTATATATTTATACTTTTCTAACGTCTTCTTTAAGAAACCTTATGCCTCTTATTCATATCGAATATCATCTGAGGTTTTTGTATTCGTCTAAGGTTTCTCAAATGCTTTGGTAAGCTTAAAATAATTCTTTTACATTGTCTTTGTTGTGACGATTTTGGAACATTGCAAGAAGAGGGTCGGCTACTGAGTTCAGCTGAGCCCCGGAAGCTTAAAATTTTCATGAAAAAGAAGTCTTCAGGAACTGGTACAGGAATCGCAACTCGAGCTCGAGGCAAAACTTCTTCAGCTTTTAGAGCAAGTCAAATATCTTCTTTTCATTTTGGTTCTGTCATCGCTTGCTCTCTTCTCCTTGGTTTCTTAGTTCTGTAGCCTTCTTTTAATTCATTAATTAATCTTGAAAATGATCCAATTATGTTAATCTATTAACATTAATTGTTTTTTATATAACTGGTTTGTGTGAATATTTCTCCAGACTACTGTATTGATTACCAATTTATTTATGTATTTACTCTTTTAATTTGAGTATGAAAGTGGTTTTGAATCTTTTGACAAGCGTAAATTATCTTACACGTCAAGTTCTGATGAAGAGTGTTGGAGAAGTTTGAAGTCTGTTAATTTGATTTGCCATTATATTTTATATACAAAGTTTGTTTGTTAATCCAATTGAAAAAATAATTAGTTAATTAATTAACCTTCCACTTTCGTCTAATACTGAAGAAGGTAGCTAAGTCAAAGTTGATCAAGATAAATTGACAATCACTTATTTGATAGAGGCCGGCTAGTGGGGGTAGTTATCTCATCTCAATTTCAATCACTCATGAATATTTATAAAATATGACAAAATCACATATAAATTTTTTAATAAAATAAAGAGTAGGCCTATTAATTTGAGAAGTAACATTTTTTTTTTTATTATTAATAACCAAGGTTCAGATCAGGTTATGCGCACATCAATTAATTTCTCAGGTAAATCATGGACAAAAATATTACTTTTGTGTCGAAGGATGTAGCCAAAACTTATAGTCAATAAGTTCAAAACACTTAAGTTGATAAATTTATAATAAAATTTTGAGGGGTCAATATGAATTTAAGTAGAGTCAAAATTGTAAATATTCTAAAATATAAAACATTTTTTTTTTTTAAATTTGAGTGGGTTCAATATGAATTTAAATGAGTCAAAATTGTAAATTCTATAAAACATAATTTTTTTTTATTTTCTTAAAAAATTGAGTGGGTTCAATTGAACTCACATGTTTGTATGTAACTATGTATCTGTTTGTGTCTAATGGAGAATTGAACATGAGACTGTGAGTTCTACCCATTTACAATCCCCTTAGTTCGTCCTTATCGTTGAGCTATCATAAGTGGATGAAATAACATTTCTCATTGAGTTCTTGGTACAATACACCTTGTTATCTCTAAATATTTAGCATCTTATTAGTTGTAGGATTTTTGTGGAATGATATAGTGTTACCGACTACTAATGTCTGGCTATAGGAGTAGTTATATATGTTTCGAACTTTGTATTTATAAATATTTTTGGTAAATTTATAAGTTAGCAACATAGGAGTCCTCTATAAATATATATATTAATAATCAAATTTGTCTATTCATACCTAATTATTATATGAGAAGATATTCTATATTGAATCCATGGAACACTCTGTGCTTTAAAGTATTGAATCCATGAAACACTTACGATAAAGTATATATTTCATCTCTTTCATTTAAATTCCCTTGTTTCATTGAGATTTAAACAGAATTTTTTATTAAAATAAAAATAAAAAAAGTAAGCAACGGTCGTGATTCGTTGATTCTTTTGATGTCTAATCTATCTGTCATGCACACTGACCACAAATGCAATATCACGTATGATCCAATTCTTTACATGCAATAAAGTGAAATTGACAGATATATAAAGCTTACTTTTTCGTTTGTCGAATTAAGGATGATTACCCTTCGTTTTAAATCGTTACATATATTTATAATTATTTTAGCATATAATTAAAGATAAAATATTATTCGATCAAAAATCTTTGCCATCTTTCAATGAGTTATTTTCAAAGATAGTCCTAATTATATTAATGTTTTTATAAACCATAGAAAACACCCGTTTTAGAGGATTCATTAACCTACACAGTGTTTTTTTTTTTTTTTCCCTTTCTATACTGTGATTTTCTAGAGAAGTCTTTGGGCTCTGATTAGTATAAAAACTATTCAATTTCGTACTAAATTCTCAGTGCTAGATTATCAGAAGAAAGAACATTGTAAAACACTCCAAATTAATCTTGTTCTAAACACTAAATATAAGGTATTCATGATTTTTACGCCTCCACATTTTATTTTGATTTTCCCTATTTCCTTTAAATTTTTTAAGGGGTTAGTAGTGTCAGGTCAACATGTTTAAAGAGATATAGATGCTTCTGTATGAACATTGCAACTTGATTACTTCTTATTTGGAGTTTGGAATATTTGAGCATTTCAAGTGTGAGCATTTCTCTCCTGTCGATTCAAAGTTGGATTCATTTTCATATTAGCTTATTGTTGCTGTATTCGTTTGCAAGTTGATGAGGAGTGTCAGGTCAAGATTAATAGTTCAACAAGATAAGAATCTTAAAAGAAATAAGGTTTATACTTTAATCCAAAAAAAAAAAAAAAATATTGAAATAGGAAAGTTTTATGACTTTACCAGGTTCATTAAACTTAAATGGATTGGGTTAAACATGTTCATATATGCATGTGGGTTTGTTCATTCATCATCAAGATAAACTAAACATCTATAACATAATGTAAAGCACATAAATCATTTTAACATGATTTAGCTAAATACCTACATCTATGGGACCAAGTCCAAATGAAGCATATTCACTATGATAAACATTATAGTTCAATTACAAAGCCTAAGTTAAACATCAGTTGTAGAAAACTCCATGTTGTCTCAACACTTCAACTTCACCCTTTGGTTGAACTTCGTTTTACCACAGCAAGCTTCACACCAGGAAACCACCTGGATAGCCTTGAGCTCCACTTAGGCTTCAACACCGAAGACGCACTTTAGCTCCAACAGCTCAAAATCCCATCAAGCATTTTCAAGGAAACACATTCCAACAAAGCTCAGACAACAAAGGTTAACAATGTATTTTTAAGCTTACCAAAGTATAATGCAACCTGATTAAATACGAAATAAACCTCAAAGGATTTTCAGAGAACAATCAGCTCAAAAGATAGTGCAAGGTTGAAGATAAATATAAAGAAAACTTGCTCAACAATGCACTAGACAACCAACTAACAAGCTCTTGCATGTTTAGCTATTTTGGGAAAGTTTTCACCTGCTTTCTTGGGATCACTTCTGAAAAGCTAAATGAATTTCAGTACACCATCTGAGCTATTGACATCTGTACATGGACCACTCACAAATATCTTAAGTCTAGAGTATATCCTAACATCAAATGAAGACACGACATGTGTAATAGAAATCTGACTGTGTGACTGTCTCCACACTAGACTCTGATGTGCCCACATGATTTACAATAAAAGCATACTAACTAAGTGTGTGCATATCAACACAAAGTGTCATGACAACAAAAAGCTACAAAAACGATTGTGCATAAACAATATGATGTCCCGACATCAAAACTTAATGTAGCCACACAGAATTCATGAGTTGACAAAAATACTTACAAAATCTAAGGTTGTGTTTGTTTTATTATTTGGAGTAGTATTTTTGAAAAAGTAGAGTTGGGTTTTTATTACGAGGTGGGATTGAAAACTAACAAAGACACCCCCTAGGTTTATTAATTTAGCTAAATAATCCCTACAATAAAAACCTTAGAAATTGACAAAAACACTTCCACCCACTTACATTTGCTAAATTCTGGCCACCACCATCGGAAGGTGGAAGGAATCTATCGTAATGGTGCACAATCGACTGGATCTGGCCGGTTGTGTGCTGATATAGCCTTTTTCGGCCATATCGGCCAGATCTGGTGGCCATTGACGACTAGATCTTACCACATCTAATCGTTGATGACGGCCAAAGATATAGTAGGTGTTGATGACCAAATGTGGTCAAAGACTTGGCCGTAGATTTGACTTTTTTCTACCAGATCCATGGTGGATCTGGCCAGAAAGTATAGATCGACGTACTACCTACCAGATCCATCCGGTAGTACGCCATTACGTCAGATTTCGACCACCTTCCGATGGTGGTGGTCAGAATTTGGAAAATGTGGGTGGGGGTATTTTTGTCAATTTATAAATTTTTTTTTGTTGGAGGGGTTTAGTTAAATTAACAAACATGCGGGGTTTAAAAACAGTTGAAGATAATGGGATTGGATTTGAGAATAGGAAAACAAATATGAATTTTTGGTAGGATAGGGCAAAAAAAGTAAAACAAACAAGCCCTTAAGGTATTCATAAGAGAATTTCATGAGAATATAAATTCAAAAGAACCCAAACTTATTGTACTTCATATATTCAAACTATTAGAAGATAAAACAACAAGAACAAGAGCGAACCACGGAAAGTCAATGTAGCTTTCTATATAGGTTTGAAAGAGGTCATTCACTATAAAAAAGTATTAAATCAAAATAAAATCTCTAATAGATCCAATCAAAACTAACATAGACCCTCTAGTGTTTTAACATTGAAGCTTCCTAGTTATGATGAATAAAGGCGACTTGTTTAAAATTGTTATGTAATTTTCACAAGATATCAATCTTGTGTTTCAAAGCATCTTAATTATTATCAGACTAATTGCATAATTAATGATTAATCCTATGTACTCTACTAAAAGAAGAGGGCAAAAACAGAAAAATCAATTCATTCCTCTGAGTGTACATGTGAAGAACAAAATCAATGCCTTCAAACTTTGAAACATAAAATAGTTTGATAAATTCGTTGACCACACAACCGCAAGACATGTACACTATTAATTGTAAGATTCATTAGTACAATATTGGAGAAGTTACTCAAAAGCTAGACCTTTTAAAATAATCCAAGAAAAGGAGAGCCACTAGAGTCTAGATCTCCGTTCAATTTTTTAACCATTACTGGAGGAAAAGTGGATAAGCAAAATTTATAAAAGCAAAAGGCTAAGCGAATAGATTCTCTGAAACAAAAATAATAATAATAAAAAAAAAGTATCTATTCATAATATTCTTTATCTTGTCTATTTATATATATATTTTTTAATTAATTATTTCTAGCATTTGTCACCGAAAGAACTTTGCTTATTGTAAACTCCAAAAGGTATAAACTTTTTCCTAATTGCTAGCTAGCTCCATGTTAATGACGAAGGAAAATACGAGAGAAAAGAAAGGAAAAAGATTGCATAATTGCCCGACATTGGACTTTAATTTCTCTTTGGATTTTTGTTCAAAGACAAACATGATGGCATTTGATGCTATAATTAATTTAATTTAATTTAATCACAAGATTATTAATTAATTATCTTATATTCTCATACCACCAATGAAAACCTTGATCAAAATTAAAGAAACCCTATAAATGAACATGAAAGCTAGCTAATTTATTAACAAACACAAACCCTAGAACACTCAACTAGCTACTTAATTAAGCTTCAAGGAAGTCGTTAGCATGAAGAGAGTTTTATCTGTATGGCTTTTCTTCTTCTTAATTTGCTGTAAAACGCTTCCATATTCTTCTTCTGAAAGCACTTTGACCTCAAAAGCAGCTGGTATATCCAAACACTTAGCCGAAGAAAAATAGCTCAACAAGAGAGCTATCTCCTAGCTATACTTACTTTTGTGTTATATTTTTCTTAATCTACAATGAAGCAATAATAACATATTCTTATTTGTGCAGATGGGTTTGGGAGCAAAGCTATGAAATCAAAGCCAAAAGAAGTGCATGAAGCTCTTCATTTGGGGAATATTGGAAAAGGAAAGGAAGCTTTTCATCAGATGAAGAAATCGGACAAGGGAGTTTATGGTGGTGGAGATATGCTTCGTCCAAGGAGCAAGAAGGGTGGAGCATCCTCCTCCTTAGTTCTTAAATCTTCTTCTTTGGTGCTTTGGACTTTGGTGTTTGAGTTACTCTTTTTTCTGTTCATTTGAATGGTTAAGATTGATGGACGTGTCACGCGATAAAGAAAAGAACGTCGGAAGATGATATGTTCACACCAGTCTGGAGATTCGAATCAAGTTGCGAACTTGTGTTGTGTGTATATGTGTGTGTATTCTTAATTTTGCCTTTTTGTTAATGAGAAGGAAAAGATTTTACATGCACTTGGTAATATTCTTAATTAGTCTAATTATNAAAGGAAAGGAAGCTTTTCATCAGATGAAGAAATCGGACAAGGGAGTTTATGGTGGTGGAGATATGCTTCGTCCAAGGAGCAAGAAGGGTGGAGCATCCTCCCCCTTAGTTCTTAAATCTTCTTCTTTGGTGCTTTGGACTTTGGTGATTGAGTTACTCTTTTTTCTGTTCATTTGAATAGTTAAGATTGATGGATGTGTCACGCGATAAAGAAAAGAATGTCAGAAGATGATACGTTCACACCAGTTTGGAGATTCGAATCAATTTGTGAACTTGTGTTGCGTGTATATGTGTGTGTATTCTTAATTTTGCCTTTTTGTTAATGAGAAGGAAAAGATTTTACATGCACTTGGTAATATTCTTAATTAGTCTTATTATTTAAAAAAAAAAAAAAAATTAACTAACTATCAATTAATTACAGCTCTACTTGTAACTAATTCACTTTCTTCTCAGGTCGTGAGCTCGAGCTCGCAGATATCAATACCCAGCTCACTTCCTTCAATAAGGATGATTTATGTTTAATAAAAAAGATAAAAGAAAATATATAAATTTTAACCAGAAATACTCCTAATATATGGGTACATTATATCTTTAAAAACTCAGTAGAATTCAATTCATGAGACCATCGTTGTTCTTGATTTTTACATAAAAGAAAATTGTATTCTCAAATTGTTGATGCCAAATTTCAAGAATGAATCATTTTACAGTATAATAGAGTATCAAAAGACGGGAATATCAAATAGTAAAGCAGGATTATCTCATTCTAATTAGGGTGTGTTTGATTGGGGATAATCCCTCGTTACTCTAGTAATATCATCTTATATTCATAACATTATCATGTTTTGTTGTTAAATAATAAAAAATTTCAGTAATCATCAATAGTAATTACTATAGATTATACAGATGGTAATCTGAATACCATTATTTTCTTAGAGATTCTAAGATTACTTGGTAATCTTAATTTTGTTACAATTTTACCCCTAATTAATAAAAATTTTGGACAGTAATTCTCTTGTTCTAACAAAATTTACAACAATATTCATGGGCTATTTTATCCTTATACATAAGATTTTTAAAACATTATTACCCTTATACTTCCACCAAATTACCCAAGAACATAGCCAAAACTAGCCACTGACCACCACTGCCATGTGCTGGCTGCCGAGATGGGAGGGACCAGTAAAAGATTATATATTGGTTAGGTCCTCTCTTCAAAACTAAGGAACGTATTCTTTACCCATTTGAAAGTTGTCATTGAGTGCCATATCAAGAACGGAAGACCAGCCAGAGATTTAACAACTTTCGCACACATCATGGCTCAAATAGGTATTCCTAAAACCCTAAATTTCTTGATTCATTTTTCTAATGTCTTCGTGTGATCCAGTGATTATTTAAGTGTTGAATTTCCACTATTTTATCTTACAGATTAAACAAAAAAAAAAACCAAGAGCGAACCATGGAACTAGGTGTAGCTTTCTATATAGGTTTGAGAGAGGTCATTCACTGTACAAAAGTATTAAATCAAAATAAAATTTGTAATAGATTCCTTTCAAAACAACATAAACCGTCTAGCTTTATAACATTGAAGCTTCCTAATTATGACGAATAAAGAAGAATTGTTTAAAATTATTGTAAGTTATTTTGTAAACTTATGATTCTAGTAGTGTAGCACTAGTCATGTTTATCTGCTATATCAGGTGAGCACTTCAGAGTTTGTGTGGTTATAATGCATCTACCAGATTTTTTTCACAAATGCACAATTCGCAGCTCTTTTGATTTGGGACAAAAATATTTAATTCTTGATATTTTGTTGTGGTACATTTCCATTTGACCTCTTTTAATTCGTTGTGTAAGAAAAATTGTTTTGCTTTTGGTTGTGGTCCTAAAGTTTCTTTTGCAAAAAGAAAAACACAAAAGTTTTACTTTAAATTTTTTGTCCCCTAACCCTTGGTGCCTTGTTCTCTATATATTTATACTTTTCTAACGTCTTCTTTAAGAAACCTTATTGCCTCTTATTCATCATCGAATATCATCTGAGGTTTTTGTATTCGTCTAAGGTTTCTCAAATGCTTTGGTAAGCTTAAAATTACCTTCTTTTACATTGTCTTTGTTGTGACGATTTTGGAACATGGTTCCATGTTGATGCTTGGATGTGTGCAAGCTACTGCTCTGAAGTTGATCCTTCGCTGTTAAAACTTTAAAGGAGCTCAACTACGACTTGGTAATCTCGTGTGTGAAGCTTGTTATGATGGCTTGAAGTTTAATTGAAGAAGAGAAGATTGATGTGTTGATAATAGGGAGTGTTTTGCAACTACGTTTTTCTTGCTTTGTATTTGAATTCATAAGTTTACATAGTGGATTTGCTTTTTCTAGACTTGGACATGTTTTTGCTTTGTATTGTCAAACCATGTAAAAATGAGTGTGTTCTTTACTTGTTTTGATGGATGTTTCATTTATGCTTTGAACCAAACTTGTGCATAATATGAACAAGCAACCCATTCCCCATAAGTTTTAATTATTTGGTAACATTTTAAAACTTACAATTGTTATACGTAATTTTCACAAGATATCTATCTTGTGCTTCAAAGGTTCTTAATTATTAACAGACTAATAACATAATTAATGATCTATCCTATGTACTCTAATAATAGAAGGCGGCAAAAACAGAAAAACACATCACCTGATGATGTGTAGATTAATTTTGAAACCTTATAAAAAAACAATTGAAAAATCAAATCAATCCTCTGAGTGTACATGTGAAGAACAAATAAAATGTTTTCAAACTTTGAAACATAAATAATTTAATTAATTCGTTTCAAGACATTTACATTATTATTAATTGTAAGATTCATTAATAAAGTATTGGAGAAGTTACTCAAAAGCTAGACCTTTTAACGTAATTCAAGAAAAAGAGAGCCACTAGATCTCCTTTCAACTTTTAACCATTAATGGAGCGGAAAGGTCGATAAACAAAAATCATAAAGTGAATAGATTCTGTGAAAAAAGAATTAAAGAAGTGTCCCTTTCTCTTCATAATATTCTTTGTCTTGTCTATTTTTCTTTTTTTTCAATTAATTATTTCTAGAATTTTTCACCGAAAGAACTTTGATTATATTGTCACCTCCAAAAGGTATAAACTTTTTCTTAATTGCTAGCTAGCTCCATGCTGAATTTGGAAAAGATTGATGAATGACAAAGGAAAATAAGAGAGAAAAGGAAGGAAAAAGATTGCATAATTGCCCGACATTGGACTTTAGTTTCTCTTTGGATTCTTGTTCAAAGACAAACATGATGGCATTTGATTCTATAATTAATATAATATTAATTACTTATATTATATTCTCATACCACCAATGAAAACCCTGATCATAATTAAAAGACACCCTATAAATAAACATGAAAGCTATCTAATTAATTAACAAATAAAAACCCTAGAACACTCAACTAGCTACTTAATTAAGCCTCTAGGAAGTCGCCAGCATGAAGAGGGTTTTATCTGTATTGCTTTTCATCTTCTTAATTTGCTGTAAAGCGCTTCCATATTCTTCTTCTGAAAGCACTCTGACCTCAAAAGCAACTGGTATATCCAATCACTTAGCCGAAGAAAAACAGCTCAACAAGAGAACTATCTCTTACTTTTGTATTATATTTTTCTTAATCTACAATGAAGCAATAACAACATATTCTTATTTGTGCAGATGGGTTTGGGAGCAAAGTTATGAAATCAAAGCCAAAAGGAGTGTATGAAGCTCTTCATTTGGGGAATGTTGGAAAAGGAAAGGAAGTTTTTCATCAGATGAAGAAAGCGAACAAGGGAGTTTATGGTGGTGGAGATACGCTTCGTCCAAAGCGCAAGAAGGGTGGAGCATCCTCCTCCTTAGTTCCTGAATCTTCCTCTTTGGTGCTTTGGACTTTGGTGATTGAGTTACTCTTTTTTCTGTTCATTTGAATGGTTAAGATTGATGGGCGTGTCGCACGATAAAGAAAAGAATGTCGAAAGATGATACGTTTATACCAGTTTATAGATTCGAATTAATTTGCATACTTATGTTTATATGTCTCTTAGGGTTAATTTGAGGGCAAGAAAGTGAAACTTTGTAATTAAATAATCTGTTTCTGTCAATTTTAATCTTTCCTTAGCTAAATGAATGTTTTTCAAAGGTTTGCAATTAATGCATGTGTGTTCTTAATTTTACCTTTTTGTTAATAAGGAAAAGATTTTACGTGCACTTGGTACTATTAATCTAATTATTTTCTTTCGATAAGTCATTGGTTTTCAGATCATGTTTTTCTTCTGCTATAAGCTTTACCTGAACGAAAATAAAAGTATGATTTGTGTTCAATAAAAAAGATAAATAACTTTATTGTATCTTTAAAAACTCTGCATTATTCAATTCATTAGACCATCGTTCTTGATTTTTACATTAAAAAAATTTGTATTCTCAAATCGTTGATGCCAAATTTCAAGAATGAATCATTTTACAATACAATAGAGTATCAAAAGAGAAGGGAATATTAAATAGTAAAGCGGGATTATCTCATTCTAATTAATACTTTACAATATGCCATAAACTTTCATTTGTCGGGACCAAAGCTCATTATGTAGGCCTACAGCACAATCTAGTGGCTTTGATTGGAGCACCGTAGTTTCAACTATTTTTTTTTTTTTTTTTTTTTTTATTACTTGCTATTTTAATGGTTTGTAGTATCTCAACCAATTTTGAGATCTATTTAACACCTTACAAGTCCAAGATGTCCAGGCCAGCTGACCTCAACTAATTTTCGGGGTCCATTAAATATCATACAAGCCCAGAATATTTAGGTCAACTTGTGCACACCTTAACTAATTTTCAAGGTCCATTGAACACCCTACAAGCTTGAGATGTCACGGTCAACTTACAAGTACCTCAACTGATTCTCGGGGTCCATTGAACACCAACAGGGACAATTTTTTATTTTTTATTTTTTTTTTTGTGATGGGGTGTTCGACCAATTTACGCTCACTTCAACTAATTTCGAGGTCTAATGAACATCTTACAAGCTCATGATGTCCAAGTCAGCTTGTGTGTATCTCAACTGATTTTTGGAGTCCATGGAACATCCTACAAACCTAGGATATCCAGGCCAGTTTACGCTCACATTAACTAATTCCCAGGGTCCATTGAACACCCTAAAAGCTCGGGATATTAGGTCAACTTACATGTATCTCAACTAATTATCGGGGTCCATTAAACACCTACAAGTTCAATGAAACAGGTAAATCACAAATATAGTAAGTGACCACTTAGTAAGACTAAGATCTTACCATATGATCACAGTAAGACTAAGATCTTACCATATGACCACAAGCCAAAGTGGTAGTTTTATTTTATTACACAACACATTTTTAGAATGTTGAAATGATAGTAAATTTATCTTTCTTTTATCATGTGAATAAATTTTGTAAAGCTTCACGTCAAAATTTTTCTTTAAATTTCTCATATGTTTAATTACAACAAAATTATGTGGAATAGATTCCAGACTTTCTTACTTCATTCAATCGTTGTCCAGTAAAAACATGTTACATTCGAACTCAGCTTAGGCTGGACCACTAAATAATCAATTGTAGACCTCAAATGCTCATCCTTTATCTTCTTCAAAGCTCTCCGAATCCTCTCCACCGTGTTCACAAACGGCTCTGACTTGAGGTCTCCGGAGAAGGCGACTGGTGAAGCCGTGAAGAGTGCTTTTCCGAAGTATCCAACTGGGAGTGGAGGGTTCAATCTCGACCGTCCATCAGTTGCAATGTATAACTTGGTTACTTGATTGTCGGAGTTCACGTGCCTTGCATGTGCACCGCCATATGTGGGCAGCTTTCACTTTTGAGAAACGGGGATAAATTCTTGACTGACGCTGGTGGAATCCTGGTTTGGAACGCGAAAACTCAATCGGATTCTCTGGTTCAATTAGTCCTATTAGACTCTGGCAACCTTGTACTCCGTAATTAGGAGAATGCTACCCTCTGGCAAAGCTTTAATTCGCCAACAGACGCTCTTCTTCCTGAACAGCCACTCACCAAAGACACACAACTTGTATCATCGAGAAGCGAAGACAACATTTCTTCAGGTTTTTACAAGTTTTATTTCGATAACAACAATGTTCTCCGACTTCTTTATGTGGTCCTGAGACATCCAGTGTCTATTGGCCAAACCCAGACATGCTAATCTGGGATACAGGCAGGAGAACATATGACAACAGAAGAACCGCAGTATTAGACGATTTTCCAAACATGCTCAATTCATGGCTTCTGCGGACCTAACAGTGTATGCAGTTATGTTCCAAAAACTCGTAGGATGTGCTCTTGCTTACCTGGTTTCAAGATAAAAAATCCCACTGACTGGTCTTATGGTTGCGAACCTGAATAAAAACTCTATTGCAACCACACTGAGGTTAGTTTCCTCCAACTCCCACATGTTTATGCCTATGGCCACGATATACGCTATATTTCAAATTCCACAATAAATGATTTTGAAAACGAATGCTTGCGATCTTGCCATTGCAAGGGCTTCTTTTTCCGTTTTTGCAGTGGCGTCTATAACTGCTACCCTAAACTGCTCTTGTTTAATGGCCATTATTCACCTGATGTTGATGAAATCTTGTACCTAAAATTGCCCAGGATTTTGTTTTATGGCAAGGGAAAGTCCCAAACAATGTCGATGTTGAATTATATGGGCGGAGATAGAATACATGAAAAACCGAAGAAGGAAACTGAATTAACTTTGTTTCTGCTGTGGTTTGTGTGTGGTGCTGGAGGAGTAGAGATGATCTGTATGATCCTTTTGGCGGGGTATTTCCTATATAGGAAAAATGGAGAGCCCGATGCAACTATGGCCGGGTACAATCTCATCGCGACTGGACTCAGAAAATTTAGTTACATTGAGCTGAAAAAAAGCCTCCCGGGGTTTTACTGAAGAGATTGGAAGAGGTGCGGCAAGCATTGTGTACAAAGACATTTTATGTGATGGACGAGTCGCAGCAATTTGGCAACTCAATGAAGCCAACCAAGGAGAAGTAGAATTTCAAGGAGAAGCTAGAACCATTGGGAAGCTTTACCTCACGAATTTGGTAGAGATGTGAGGATATTGGGAAGAGGGAAAGCACAGGCTAAGGGTTTGGCTTATTTACATGAAAGGTGCTTAGAGTGGATTCTACACTGTGATGTAAAGCCACAGAACATACTCTTGGACTCCAATTTCCAACAAAAGGTGGCAGATTTTGGCTTGTCTAAGCTGTTGAATAGAAGTGGCCTAAACAATTCAAGCTTCTCAAGAATAAAAGCAACTAGAGGTTACATGACACCTGAATGGGTTTACAACCTCCCTCTATCACCTCAAAAGTTAATGTTTACAGCTATGGGGTCGTTGTCTTGGAGATGATAACAGGAAAGAGCCCAACGGGAATCCAAACCCTAGACAACGAAGGACATGGACGACTGGTCACATGAGTTAGAGAGAAGATGAATGTTGAGGCTACAACAGGAGAATCATGGATGGAAGAAAATTACAGACCCCTTGGTGGGCTGTGATTAACACACAAATAAGATGGAGCGTTTGGTTAGAGTGACGTTGAAAGGAAGAACTGGATTCAATTTCCAATTGCTCTGTTTTTTTCTGTGAACAGTAACTGGGATACCAAGTCCAAACTGAATTCTTAGTTAAAAGAAACAGAAGAAAGCTAAAAAAATCTAACAGACAAGAAGAAGATAATTAATCCATTTTTTTCAATAAAGAGAGATTTCACAAGATATCCGAGAAGTACATATCTAGTAAACCCAACATACAATCAAATAGAATCGATTTACATTACAGAAATGTGACACAACATATACTACTGCAGAAATCAAATATCATAGCAGCTCAACCAGCAGTTGCATAAATGCATTGGACATGGCATTTTACAAGGAAAATAAATAAAAGCCATAATTTGCTATAGAACCCTCTTGTCGCGAACTATAAAGACCAGTAGATGCAAGAAGTTTTGCCAGGAGAATAGCATGGCCAATCAAATTCGGAAAATATCAGTTTGGAACCGCTCATCATACAACCTCCAATGACCATACCTATCTGTGTGAAAAACTGACCTGGGAATGTAGAAATTTGGCTTTATAATCTGCTTCAAATTCTTCAAATTGGATGTGGTATTGACAATATCCCGACTGGTGAAATTTATGCACCCAGATAAATCCAAACACTCCATATTCAAACACCCTTCACAAATTAAACAAAGGCCTCTAGCTGATAACTTGGAGAACCGAAGTTCGAGGTGCTCGAGATTAGGCATAAATCTAGCAATCGCAGAAGCTTCTGAGTCTCCATCTTGAGGACAAGCGTTTAGATACTCTTTAGGGACAATTCCCTCATGTTGGGAAGCATCCCAATTCATAAGGTTTCGCTTAAGAACTTTAAGATTCTGGCAATTCCTGCCAATAATTGCCAGAGATTGATGAGATACTTCATAGCAATAGCTAATGTCCAGCTCCCTAAGCTTGGAGCATCGAAAGGCTATCCTAGTCAAGGAATTATCAGTTACATTGGGACAGCTCTTAATTGAAAGAACCTCAAGGTTTGGGCACCTGAAAATTCAATAAAGCAAGTTTACAACTTCAAATTGTAAACCATGACTAACAAATTACACAGAATAATATAATTGGCAGTATATTTAATATCAAATAGACCCACTAATTTAAAGTACACCATGTTCAAAAATTTAAAACAGAGTCTACATGATGTTAACCAAAACTGCAGAAGAAAAATCGATAATATTAGCTAAAGGTAAAACCCAAAAACATGATAAGAGCAGAAAAATTTTCAAGGATGATTCTATGGTTTTAGCAAGTAATGTTACTGAACCGATTAAAGTTAACAATCAAGAATAACAACATTTGTTACTTAAATAATGTTACGTTAAAATTTTAATCTCGTTACCATCTACCACTGAATATTACTATGTGTTACAAGTACAACAAGCCAATCTAGTATAAGCCTTACCATAGCTAGCACCAATAACATCACCAATGAGATACTCTAATAACATGTAACGATGTTTTGGTAAAAAAATGATACTTTTAGCAAGACAAGTACAATAACATTCAATGTTTACCAAATACTTTTTAGAGTTATTATAACATCTATATTACCAAAACATCTTTACACGTTACTAAAATATCCAATGGATTACATTACCATTATCATTTCCTAACCATTCCCTTCTACCATACATGATTCACCACAGGTCTTACTACGCTAGCAGGACCAATAAACGTTACTAATACAGATTTTAATAACATGTAATGATGTTTTGGTAACACATAATGCAAATTTGGTAACATTCAATATGTTACCAATTAAATTACTCAAAGATTTATATCATCAAAATATCATTACATGTTATTAAAATATCCTATCAATAAGATACCCTTATCATATCGATATCATACACAATGTTACAATCATGAATAATTACTTAATCTTATACAAAACTTCGAATAATGCTACATCTCTCAATTGATATCCCGAATTCTCAATCCGGATTCGCAAGTGATTATCATTCTAGGTACACCGAACATTTACACATCACTATCACTAAAGACAAACCATAATTAAATAAATAAAATTTGGGATTGTACTTCGGATTCCTACTATTATTCTTTTATCTATCTCTTATTTATCACCACAATACCATACGAAAAGGTTCATCCCAGTAACACTACCAACTGATTCAAATGCAATCCTTTTTTTTTTTTTTCCCTGAAAACAAGTTGCAATCCTAAAAATCACTGCAAATTCATTTCCCACAATTTTTTTAACTCAGTTATATTCGAATTTTACAAACATTTAAAAAAACGAGACTTTTATCAAAAATTTGTGATCAAATACGCGTACCTTTCAGCGGCGAAACTGAGGGCGCGATCAGAGCAGTGTCTGGTTTTGATTTCCACGAGAGACCCCTCACTCCATTCGATAACAGACCGCAGCATGGAGTCGATTCGCCTCTCGAACTCGGGGGTCCACCAGCGAGGCGACTCGGCGAGTGACTCGAAGTGGGTCTCGAGATCGAACGCCGAGTGGAAAACCGGGTCCTTGCAGGCGGAGAACCACGACCTGCAGACGAACATGGGGCCGGTCCATCGCTGGGTTAGAGTGAGTCGGGAGAGGATGTTCAATAGACACACATGAGTCAACTCGGCCCAGTTGGAACTCGGTGCTGAGTCTGTCTCGTTTTCTTCTTGGTTGCTCATTTTGTTTTGCTTTGATGATGATAAAATTGATGAAATGAGGATGAAACTGTTAATACATATAATAAAGGATATTATATAATTGCCACTTGGATGCACACGTGTCCTCTTATACTAATATTTTATTATTATTTAATTTTTCAATCGATTTTGGATGAGAAATCTCTATATTTGACTTGACAATAAGTTTCTCAACAGGGGAAATCCTCATGAGACTCCAATGTAATTATATTTTTTTTGTATTTTAATTGGACCCACTTAGACTAATCTCTATAAATGATTAATATAGTATCTTATCATTATGGTCATTCACTTGCATCATGAGAGTCAAGAAGATCCGAACCCATAATTTAATTTTTAATTTACGGAGTTCGTGAGTTGTCTCAAGATGTTTAATATTATATACTACTTAGATACATTCCATTGTTCATAGATTTGTGGGTATTTTAATTCACCAAAGGTGAAATTGGGACAAAATTTCTTTATAGAACAATCACAATTCACACCAGTATATTACATATGAAACTGTAAACTAAATTCTGTATATTATATACATAGATTAGCAATTCAAGGGAGGAAGATCAGACAAATCCTGGTAAGGTTCAATCCTGAACTTCCTGAAAACTTGACTACCAAAAACCAAGAATCCTACAGAATATCCGCCAACAGCAGCCACCAACACACCGATATTGAAAGACATAACAGCAAGCATTAACAGGTAAGCCAGAGCAACCCTGATGGCATACATGAGCGTCTGCAAAAGCCCAGCCGTGACAACACTGCTGGTGCTTGACTTCACCAGCCGGGCATGCGAGAGCCACTCGACTAGCAGAGATATTACAAACACTAAAACCAAGGCTGATATGTAACCACCAAAGCTCTCACCCGGCCAGCCTGGGAATATAATTTCTGTCTTCGAACCCCAGAAAAATGTCAAGGGTGGCATCTTGAGAGTAAAAGATAGAAAGGAAAAATGAAACAGAGAGTGCAATTATAAGAGAAAGAGTAGAGATTTTGTGTAATGATGTAGTACTAAAACTTTGTATGTGTAATTTGTACTACCTGGTGCTCCACTTGAGAGAGGAAAAAGGAAAAAAGGGAAGAAGATTTGTGGCTTCATAGTGAGTGACACTATCACTTGATGCTAAGCTATAAGTTTCTGGCAATCTATTCATCAAGATGCCATAAGATGGAGCCACATGTACTACGCGACAATGCCTACAATATCAAGGTGATTAAAATATGATATCAATTGATGTTTTTATAGAAACATAGTGGGTTTAGCTTTTTTTGATGTACTACACACCACAATGAGGTTAAGTGTAGTACAAGATTTTAGTCCCTCCCTTTTGCGAAAAAATTTTCTAAGTTTTCTTTTGGGGGCCTATTTGGCTCTTGTGTGTGGCTGATGTTATGGCAATATCTCAAATGTCACCGGTGCATCTGTGCTCAAAACATGAACATCTTTAGAGCCTAATTCTATCTGATCTGATGGTTCACGGTCCTCGACATCCTTGATTAACTAATTTATAGTATGTCAAGATGTCTGAATCAGAAGCACTAAGAAAGATCCAAGAACTTTTCCCAGATTCAATTTTCAGCTATAAGAAGACTCATGGTGTATACAGTAGGTGAAAAGGCGAGGAAGAGGGTGCCATCTACAGGAAGGTGATTCTCACTACAATTCAGTGATCTTCATACAATAGAAATTCTAAAGCTGGCTAACCATTCAATGAAGAGTTCACCTTCAATCAGATTTTCAATTGTAATCTGCAGCCAACAAAAGGTAAAGACTCTGTTTGACCAAACGATACCATGATATTATCAAGGAAAACTATATTTTCATGCAAGTCCTATATATCACCAGAATTTATTGAAGTCATTGATCATGACATAGTTTTCACAATCATGGCAAGCTACTTTGCCTACAATCTTATTGATTAAAACATGCTCACCAGACCTCAAAAAAAGTCAAAAACTATCGCACAATTTTCACAATACTGGCAGCCTGGCATGTTATTTTTGCCTACTAACCTCCTGTCCCTGTAACACCTTTAACATGAACCAACTTAAGACTTAAAACATGCAACTCAGGGTAATGCAACATTTACAAAGTTAGGATCCCAGCTTTGAATCTCAATGACATGACAATACTACATTCATTGTAGGAGAATGTAATAAACGATATTACATTCTTATTAGTAAAGTGATACTGACACATCACAATAAAATCAATTGAAATCTGAAGTTGGGATCACATATTTGTATATATAGCAGCACTATTCTCATAATAGTGTATATAGATTATCCTTCCACTACAACAAAAGGGACTGTATATGGTATTGATTATATGAACAAACGAAATATTGCTATTATGAATTAACTCTTGACTAACCAGTATAAACAAAAGCACAGAAATCTTCCTTCTGAAATAATTGAGAACATGTCAATGGATAGAAGATTTAGACATATAAAACAGATAATGGTATTCAACATTAAAATTACTAACCATCAAGATGAACTTGAGAAAGGTATAATTTTTAATCTTTTCTAATTAGAAGTGATATTGAACAGTGCATTCCACCTAGGTTCTAATGGAATCTCAAATTGCTGCCTAGCTTAGAAATGTATGAGAAAACAGGGTATTATGCATAAAGCAAACTGAAATGAGTTTTTTTAAGTCTTGATGTGAAATCTACAAGGAGAACATTACGAGGAAACAGCAACCATTGGATTTTGAGAGGTACAGATAAAAGGTGCCTTCCTCAAAGATTGAAATGACACTAGGCTAAACGAATCAGATGCACCAAGCAGTTCTACTGTAATTTATGTTAAGAGTGAATGTAACACCCCGACCCAACACTGTCAAGATATTGTTCATTTTGGTAGCCTAGGTGATCTAACTCCGAAGCCCAAGCCTCACGGTTTTGTTTTCAAGCCCAAAAACCTTTGCTTAAGCCCAACAATCTGGGATGTCTCATTCCCCCCCCGGCCCCCCTTCCTTTCGGATCCAACGTCCTCATTGCAATCTCTCTTGGGCTAGGGTAAGACCTCTTGGCTCTAATACCAATTGTTAACACCAAGTGAGACATCCCACATCGCTTGGAAAGGAGAGCATTGAGTTGATTAAATACCAAAGAAATCTCCCAAATGTTAAGACACGTTTAGGACTTAAGCAAGGGTTCTTGGGCCTAAAAAAAAAACTGTGATAGGCTAGGCTTTGGAATCTAGCCACCTAACAAAGTGGACAATATCTTGACAGTGTTGGGCTGGCTATAAGCAAGGGTGTTACAGTGAACATAACACTTTGAATATTATTTTGTTTCTTCTCCATTTTGAGCCAAGCAAAACTGAATTGTACATCACTCACATTGACTTCTATGTTGTTGGGCTCGAGTTTTCCTCATGTTGAGGATGGCTCAAGCAGAATTGAGAAAGCCTATCTTTTTGTTGAAGCCTATGGAGATTGTTTTAGAGTTAGGTTTTGTATCAACAAAATAACGAATAAAAAGAGGTGAAGAGGGGAGCGACCGAAGGGGAAAAGAAGAAAAAGAGAAAAAAGGTGTTCGCAATAGATTTGATCAAGCCTCTGATGAATAGTCTCCCATGGTCCAATTGAGATGCAATTTTACCAATATGTTCCTGACTCAAGCCTCTTCATTCTGAACAGTGGAAATTGAATTCGGAACAGGTTTATTTCAATAAATCGCACATAAACAATAACGTCATTTTGTGAGATTTCTACATTATTTTGCTGTATGAGTGTTGGATTTCAAAAAGTACTGTTCTTGAGCTAGTTTAGCTAGGAAAGAACACTTCTATAAGCTTGTTGATTGATGTAATTGAAACTATATATAAGGAGTATAATTATGCATTATACATTGTACTCTATTCAGTTGTTTCCTAATAGATTTACACAAAAAGGAGAATTAGTGATTTTTACCCATCAAAGTGGTATCAGAGCTGTGAGCTTTCTCTGGGTATACGATACTATTCACATATATGGGTATTGTTCATAAATACATACAATAAGTTGAATCAAACTAGCAATTGTTGTTTTCTTGTGTTGGATGATGGAAGCAAATTTGAGTAGAATGATTACTTTGAATGAATCCAATTACCACACTTGGCAAGGAAAAATGGAAGACCTCCTTTATGTGAAAATTTTCATTTACCTATTTTTGCTCTGATACTACTTTGATGGGTAAAAACCACTAATTTTCCTTCTTCGTGTGAATATATTAGGAAACAACTGAATAGATATATAATGCAAAATTATACTCTTTATATACAATTTCAATTACACTGATCAACAAGCTTATACAAGTGTTCTTCCCTAGCTAAAATAGAAGCAAAACTTTCACAACTATCTCAAGAACAATATTTCTTGGAATCAAACACTCATACATTAAAATAATGAAGAAATCTCACAAAATGGAGTTGTTTATGCACGATTTACTGTAACAAACCTGGTCCAAATTCAATCTCCACCATTCAGAATGAAGAGGCTTGAGTCAGGAACGTACCAGTAAAATTGCAGCTCGATCGAACCACGAGAGGTGTCATTGTTTGAGGCTTCATGAATCTATTGTGAACCCTTTTTTCTCTTTTCTCTTTTTCTCTTCTCACCTTCGGCCACTCCCTTCTTCCCCTTTTTCTATTCTCTATTTTGTTAATACAAAACCTAACTCTAAAACAATCTACACGGGCTTTACTAAACAAAAAAAAGGGTCTTTCTCAATTTTGCTTGGACCATCCTTCACAAGAGGGAAACCTAAGTCCAATATAAGTTACTAGTCTAATTTATTGTCACTAACTCATATTTCGTTGTCTAGAATTATCTAAAGTAAAGAATCACATTTATGAAGAGAATGTAAATTAATAAGGAATATGGTAGATAGAAAAATGATGGGTTTAGTTTAATGATGGAGTTACAAGTTAGTTTGGGTAAGACTCATTGAGTCTTATATAACGAGGTAACCTCTAACCATTTAGAACAAACCAAGACGGGAGATCTATAGATTTCCTCTTTCAAACACTTCTCAATTCTTATTCTTCCAAAATAATTCTTGTTTTTCCCTAACAAATTTATATTAGTGTTACAAAGATCTTGAAGATATAGTAAGATAATTTCCTTTTAAGTTCACATACTCAAACAAAACAAGTATCATGAATGGATTAAGAAGATGAAGACATAGCTTAGTTTGTTGAACACTTTTAAGGATAAATCATAAAGAACTATACAGTCACTCTATCCCAAATACAAAAGATGGAATCGTTCTATCCCAAATACAGACAATGGAATCGTTCTATTCTAAGTACAAAGGATAACTTTGAAGGCAGCAAAAAGAAGATCAAAAAAATGATATTAATGCCCTTTATGATGATGGGTTTGAGAAGGGTACTGCAACCATTGTCATAAAAGTATGAGTTGCTCTAAGCATCCTATCAAAGAGAATAAAAAGTAAATGTGCTTCTTCCAACTTTAAGAGGTGTGTATAATCTCTCCATATGAAAGACTCTGAATCTATTTTCACTGATTTTAATAGCGTTTTAGAAGTCCCTATTCAATTAAAAAGAATTGGTAAAAAGTTTAATAGTACTTACATAATAGAAAGAATTCTCTACATCTTGAACCCAATATTAGAGCATATTGATGTAACTATCAAAGAAAATAAAGGTTTGTAGGCCATGCCTATTGAACAACTCATAAGAGATTCAAACTCTTGGACCTTTCTTTAGACAATGGTTACATTCACAACATTCTCATACCCATTACATTCTCATACCCATTATCATTAAAGGATGACAAACATGAAGATTATTTTTTTTTTCTCCTATTTGCAGCCTTCAAAATATTCATTTGTACTTGGGATAAGAATATTCTAATCTTGTGGTTCCTCAACAATCTCCCATGTATCTTGCGAACTGAGCAATGCTTTCATTTCAATATTCTAATTATCATAGTTACTTTGTTTGAGCAAAAAAGTGACTCACTTGCCATGTTCAATATCTTTATAATTCTAATACCATTTTCTAACTTCAGAATATTCTAACAAGGATAAGGAGGAAGAAATGTTTAAAAGGGGACTTCTATTAATTACTCATCTTGACTTGTACAAAATGGCTAGAAAGTTACCTTATATAAACTCAAGATACACGAACTTCTAACCATTTTCATTAAACTAAATCTACTGCCTTCCTCATCAACTTGCATCAGCCACATTCCTTATTTATATATATTTAATAACTCCCTCCTTAAATGAGATATTTTACAATAATCCTAGACAAGCACAATGTGAACTAGCAAACAACAAATTGGACCAAAAACAAGTGAGCCTAATGTGAATGACATGCAACTTAATGTTGCGTGAACTCAAATCCAGTGGGCCATAAGGCAATTGCTGTCATATTTGAAGCAAAACACCTCAATTAACATATATAGATACCAATCAACATTTTCCAAAAATACTATTACACAAGCAATCAACAATCACATAGATTCATCCATTTCCACAAACCCAAGACATTTAAATCCATTATTTAGCCAGTCAGAACGAATCCAAAAGATATCTACTGCACAAGACATAATTTCTTAGTTTTAAGATTCAAAATTTTGAAATTTATATGATCAAGACTGTGACCACACCACACAACTAACATACTTCTGCCAATCAACTCTATAATGCCAAAGATAATCAAAACTAAGACAATATATAACCAATTTCAGCTATTAACAAATTTGAACTTCAGCATCCATCATCAATAAGAAGAACCTTTAAACATCTTACATCAGATCAATACAAAGTAAAGAGTTTAACTTCATGACATTACAAAGCAGTTGGATGAGGAAAAACACAAAGGAAAATACCCCGGAGAAGTACTATGGCTCGCGATAGTAAAGGGGACGCCTGTATTCATCGAAGTACTCATCACGATCCACAAACACAATGGCATACAAAGCATAGATTATACCAGGAATATATCCAAGAATTGTTAGCAGCAAGCAAATGCAGAACTCAACCTGCAAAACATTAAACTCAGTCTTAATATTGAAAAAGAACGAAAGTAGAATTATTTGCATGCTCAAAAATTAAGCTCCGTTCCAGTTAAACGAATTCTAGGCATTTTCTTAGAAACCAAACAAAGAATCAGAAAACAAGATACAAAGAGAATTTGAATGCATGAAAAAGGAGAGAGAAACTAGTTTGGCTATGTTTCTGCACTACAATACACGAAAAAATTTAGCTTGAGAAAATAAATTCCAGCCAACTAAACAGGAAAAAAAAAAAAAAAAAAAAAGTTTTTACATTAAAACACAAAAACAACAGATTAAGTGAGAAAGTAGATCAGCTGTGCTTAGTTCTTAGAAAATTTAAGAACAAATCAAGCTGCATTT